>NC_092109.1:37602141-37629384 GCF_045679555.1 Salvelinus alpinus | reverse complement strand
CCTCTCCTCCTGTCTCTCTTCCCTCCCCTCCTGTCTCTCTTCCCTCTCCTCCTGCCTCTCTTCCCTCTCCTCCTGTCTCTCTTCCCTCTCCTCCTGTCTCTCTTCCCTCTCCTGCCTCTCTTCCCTCTCCTCCGCCTCTCTTCCCTCTCCTCCGCCTCTCTTCCCTCTCCTCCTTCCTCTCTTCCCTCTCCTGCCTCTCTTCCCTCTCCTTGCCTCTCTTTCCTCTCCTCCTGTCTGTTCCTTCTCCTCCTGTCTCTCTTCCCTCTCCCCCGGTCTCTATTCCCCTGTCCTCCTGTCTCTCTCCTCCTCATATGTTGAGATGGTACTGAAGTAATGCATTCTGTTATCCATAAGACACTGTTGGCTGTGACATGACACCTGTGTCCCTGCCACCGTTCACTGTCATACATCAAGCGACAGATTATACTATATGTAACAGATTATAATCTGACTAAGAAGATGTTGTTGAGTTGGAGCAGAGCAGAGCAGACGTAATCTGACAGATGGTGTTAATCTGAAGAAACCAAATGTTGAAACTGTTTGTAGACCTCTCAGGTTATCTGCATAGATAAAGTTGTGGGTGGGTGGATGGGTGTGTGTGTGTGTATGCATTTTAAATGTTTTTGTTCTATAAAGATTTTGTGGCACGGAGAATTATAATTGTGTTGTGTGTATTTGTGTGTTGTGTGTTCATAGTTTGTGTGTGTGTGTGTTGTGTGTGTGTGTGTGTATCTCTGTGATGATTCATCTCTCTAGGGAAATCTGTCTGGGGCACAACTCCCTGACTCCAGAGGTACAGTATTACCAGTTCACCGTTTCCTCCCTCCCGACAACTGGTTAACCGGTTTACAGTTTCATCACTGGTGCAGGCCTGACTGCCTCTCTGCGACCGTTCGGAGCTGAGCCCCGCAAGCATGACAAGACGATTTTACACACACACTCACAAACACACCACTCTGATCTTTTTAGCCCACCGCCTGTGTATAATCACGTTAATCAAACGCTTCCTCAATGTTTCTTATTCACTTACTTCTCCAGCCCCCCACCTCACAGAGACTGGCTTCAGCCCCCCACCTCACAGAGACTGGCTTCAGCCCCCAACCTCACAGAGACCTCACAGAGACTGGCTTCAACCCCCCACCTCACAGAGACTGGCTTCAGCCCCCAACCTCACAGAGACTGGCTTCAGCCCCCCACCTCACAGAGACCTCACAGAGACTGGCTTCAGCCCCCCACCTCACAGAGACCTCACAGAGACTGGCTTCAGCCCCCCACCTCACAGAGACTGGCTTCAGCCTCCCACCTCACAGAGACTGGCTTCAGCCTCCCACCTCACAAAGACTGGCTTCAGCCCCCCACCTCACAGAGACTGGCTTCAGCCTCCCACCTCACAAAGACTGTCTTCAGCCCCCCACCTCACAGAGACTGGCTTCAGCCTCCCACCTCACAGAGACTGGCTTCAGCCCCCAACCTCACAGAGACTGGCTTCAGCCCCCAACCTCACAGAGACTGGCTTCAGCCCCCCACCTCACAGAGACCTCACAGAGACTGGCTTCAGCCCCCCACCTCACAGAGACCTCACAGAGACTGGCTTCAGCCCCCCACCTCACAGAGACTGGCTTCAGCCTCCCACCTCACAGACTGGCTTCAGCCTCCCACCTCACAAAGACTGGCTTCAGCCCCCCACCTCACAGAGACTGGCTTCAGCCTCCCACCTCACAGAGACTGGTTTCAGTCCTCCCACCTCACAGAGACTGGCTTCAGCCTCCCACCTCACAGAGACTGGCTTCAGCCTCCCACCTCACAGAGACTGGTTTCAGTCCTCCTACCTCACAGAGACTGGCTCCCTTCCTGTGTGATTTGCAGAGAGTAGCATCTGCTACTACCCACACTGCAGTACTGTGCCTTTGTTTGAGGTATGCATGTGTGTTTGGTGGCCTGGATTCAGAACGGCAATAGGAAACAACAGCAGGAGTTGTAGGACTGAAAGGGTTCTCTTACTTACTAGTACCTATAGTACAAATCAGTGTTGTGTTTGAGACCACCTAAAACAAGACTGAGTCAAGACCAAGACCAGAGAAAATCAAAACCGAGACAGGGACAGGGGCAAAGGCGAGTCCGAGTCAAGACCATGACTGTAATTTTGTCAAATCGTCACCATAATAGTTCAAAATGTCCAGTATTTCTGTGTTCATATTTCAGAAGAACATATGGATTCTTTAGAGATTTAGAATGTGTCACGCCCTGGCCATAGAGAGGCTTTTATTCTCTATTTTGGTTAGGCCAGGGTGTGACTAGGGTGGGCATTCTAGTTTCTTTATTTCTATGTTTTCTATTTCTTTGTCTTTGGCCGGGTGTGGTTCTCAATCAGAGGCAGCTGTCTATCGTTGTTTCTGATTGAGAACCATACTCAGGTAGCCCTTTTTTCCACCTGTCTTTGTGGGAAGTTGACTTTTGTTTAGGGCACATAGCCTTTAGCTTCACGGTTTGTCTTTGTAGTGTTTGTTGTTTTGTTGGGCGTCTTTTTCAAATAAAGAGAAAATGTACGCTCAACACGCTGCACCTTGGTCCTCTTCTTTTCACCGCCGTGACAGAATGGTGAACAGAATGCATACTGAGGGTAAATAGAGAGCCACTATAAATTATCACTAACCCAAACCGGTTTATAAATTATCACTGACCCAAACAGGTGTATAAATTATCACTAACCCAAACCGGTTTATAAATTATCACTGACCCAAACCGGTTTATAAATTATCACTGACCCAAACAGGTTTATAAATGATCACTAACCCAAACAGGTTTATAAATGATCACTAACCCAAACAGGTTTATAAATTATCACTATCCCAAACAGGTTTACAAATTATCACTAACCCAAACAGGTTTATAAATGATCACTAACCCAAACAGGTTTATAAATGATCACTAACCCAAACAGGTTTATAAATGATCACTAAACCAAACAAGTTTATAAATGATCACTAACCCAAACAGGTTTATAAATGATCACTAACCCAAACAGGTTTACAAATTATCACTAACCCAAACAGGTTTATAAATGATCACTAACCCAAACAGGTTTATAAATGATCACTAACCCAAACAGGTTTATAAATGATCACTAATCCAAACAGGTTTATAAATGATCACTAACCCAAACAGGTTTATAAATGATCACTAACCCAAACAGGTTTACAAATGATCACTAATTTATAAATGATCACTAACCCAAACAGGTTTATAAATGATCACTATCCCAAACAGGTTTATAAAATCAATATCCCAAATAGTTTTAGAAATGATCACTAACCAAACAGGTTTATGAATGATCACTATCCCAAACAGGTCTATAAATGATCACTAAGCACGGTCTATAAATTATAGATGAAAATATGAAATATGTTACATCTTCCCACATTCTCCCCTACTAGCAGAGCAAGGAAGTTAAGAGGTTTGAGATTACAATGTACAAAACATTAAGCACACCTTCCTAGTATGAGTTGTACCCCCCCCCCCACTCCCCCTCAGAACAGCCTCAATTCAACGGGGCATGGACTCTACAAGGTGTCGAAAGGTTTCAACTGGGATGCAGGCCCATGTTGACTCCAAGGCTTCCCACAGTTGTGTCAAGTTGGCTGGATGTCCTTTGGGTGGTTGATCATTCTTGATACACACGGGTAACAGTTGAGTGTGAAAACCCCAGCAGCGTTGCAGTTCTTTACACAAACCGGTGCGCCTGGCACATACTGCCATATCCCGTTCAAAGACACTTTAATATTTTGTCAGGTCTCAATGATCTCAAGGCTTAAACATCCTTCTTTAACCTGTCTCCTCCCTAGTATCAGTACCCCTGTATATATCCTCGTTAATGTTATTTTTATTGTGTTACTTTTTTATTTTCATTTTACTATTTTTACTTTCGTTTATTTAGTACTCTTTCTTTCTCTTTCTTTTAACTCTTTCTTGAACTGCATTGTTGGTTAAGGGCTTGTAAGTAAGCATTTCACGGCAAAGTCCACACCTGTTGTATTCGGCGCATGTGACAAATAACATTGGGTTTGATTTGGTCGGTAACCTCCATGATAACGTTTTTTTCCCTGGGTCTATTTTCAATGCGGTCCAGCGTATTACCAGAATGCATCTTTCTTTCTAAACCGAGGGAGGCTCGTTATAACAACAGTACCCCCAGGTGGCAATCGGGGTACGTCACTGATCACAGGAGTCCTGGTACCCAGAGTAGGCTGGGCTTCAGGAAAACCTTGGCACAGAGCCTTCACTTGGCAAAAACACTGAAGAGTTTTGTGAACGATGGTGTGCTATACTTAACAAATGTTCACTGGACCTGACGAGTTTGATCATTGAACATCTCAGAATGGATATTACAGATATCGAAACCTCAATTGACAATTCACAGGAAGCTCTACGAGACTTACTTAATGACGCTATCAAACGGAATAATGTCATTTAGAGTAACGCTCACCTTCAAACCGAGATTACAACCGAACTGGGAGAGAGGAAAGTTAACAAGCATAAACGCAATTTGGAAGAAAAGAACAATGGACTAACATACCTCTGGCGAGATCCTGGAGCACAAGAAACCACAAAACAGGAAGAGACAAGCTGTTGACAGATGCAGAGTCCCTCTGTGAATCAAGCAGGAGATGGAGCCATCAACCAAGCTGAGACACCTGAGAACTCTGAGAGAACCACACTTAGAGCAAAAATGTGATTGGTATCCCCCCCCCCCAAAACGCAATGCATCCATAGACACCTTCTACAGGACTGTTGAAAATGATGTAGGTGACCTACTGAAAGACAAAGAGACGCACAAATCCTATGATAATCTGAGTAGAGACGAGAGAATGGCTCTTAAGGACTTACAGTCAGATCCATCGATTATCATAAGGAGGAGGAATTTGTATTAAAAAAACAAATGTGACTATGTGAATAAATGTTGCCAACAACTATCTAAAGGTGACTTCTATCACAAACTGAGTCATGACCCTACACTACACTTCCAGCATAATATCACATCCACAATGGTGACTTCTATCACAAACTGAGTCATGACCCTACACTACAATTCCAGCATAATATCACATCCACAATGGTGACTTCTATCACAAACTGAGTCATGACCCTACACTACACTTCCAGCATAATATCACATCCACAATGGTGACTTCTATCACAAACTGAGTCATGACCCTACACTACACTTCCAACATAATATCACATCCACAATGGTGACTTCTATCACAAACTGAGTCATGACCCTACACTACACTTCCAGCATAATATCACATCCACAATGGTGACTTCTATCACAAACTGAGTCATGACCCTACACTACACTTCCAACATAATATCACATCCACAATGGTGACTTCTATCACAAACTGAGTCATGACCCTACACTACAATTCCAGCATAATATCACATCCACAATGGTGACTTCTATCACAAACTGAGTCATGACCCTACACTACAATTCCAGCATAATATCACATCCACAATGGACAGATATTTGGAATCAGGACAAATCACCAAAAATAAATGCAACTTTTATACAGTCGCTAAATTACACAAACAAGAAACAAGTGTCTCCTCCCCCAGGTAGACCCATTGTAGCAGCAATTGACACTGTGACGGCCAACATTTCTAAGTTTGTGGATTACCACAATTAAATCGATGGTTGAGAATCTCCCATTTTATGTCAGACACTAGTCACATGATCTCATTGATAGAGTGCTTAGGAAGGATACCAGAGGGCACTCTGCTGCACACTTTTGATGTGGAGAGCTTGTACACTATCAATCCACCCACTGGAGGCTTGCAGGCGCTACAACACTTCCTTCAGCAGAGAGACTCTACCCTTGTTCCATCCAATGATTGTATCTTTGCAACTCGCTGAACTGGTATTATCCAATAACTACTTCCTCTTTGAGTCAGACTTTTTCCTTCAAATTCGGTGTGTAGCCATGGGCTCTCCTTTTGCCGCCAACTATGCAAACCTATATGTAGGACAATTAGAGGAAGTACTCATTTACAAAACAGAGACACTCCCCTTACTTTCTAAAATCCTCCTACGGAAGAGATAGGTAGATTATGTCTTGGTGCTCTGGGAAGGAAGTCGGCAGGAAATAAATTAATTCCAAACTCGGAATATCTCAAATTCACCATGCAGACTGATGAGAGAAAAATAAACTACCTGGACTTATGGATCATCAAGGAGAATGATGCATTACATAAAGACTTACAGTATACAGAAATCCAAAAGACCGCAAAACCCTGCTACTTGCAGATAGTATGCATCCCTTTCCCCTCAAGAATGGTCTAGCATATAGCCAGTTATGCAGGGTTAAACGAGTCTGTGGCCGCCAGTCAGATTTTGACAGCAATGCTAAGAAAATGACAGATAAATTCAGAGGCTACAAGTACAAAACTCTTAATGCTGCAATGATGAAAATGTCTCATAAACCAAGAGAGTAATTGCTAGAAACCAAACCAAAGAAGAAAAACAATGCAACATTGTTTTGCACTAAGCAAAAAAAAGCAATCCTGAAAAAGCACTGTCATATTTTGCAATCAGACAAAAAAGTGGCATTTGAGCTCTGGTGCCAAGATAAAGTACCTGTTCCTTTTCAGTACTCTGTGAGGGAATACCTTATTTACATATAGTGCAGCGCATGTCAGAGCAAAAACCAAGCCATGATGTTGAAGGAATTGTCCGTAGAGCCCAGAGACAGGATTGTGTCGAGGCACAGATCTGGGGAAAGGGCCTTGGTCAGGGAGGTGACCAAGAACCCGATGGTCACTCTGACAGAGCTCCAGAGTACCTCTGTGGAGATGGGAGAACCTTCCAGAAGGACAACAATCTTTGCAGCACTCCACCAATCAGGCCTTGATGGTAGAGTGGCCAGATGGAAGCCACTCCTCAGTAAAAGGCACATGACAGCCCGCTTTGAGATTGCCAAAAGGCACCTTAAGGACTGTCAAACATTGAGAAACAAGATTCTGGTCTTATGAAACCAAGACTGAACTCTTTAGCCTGAATGACAAGCGTCACGTCTGGAGGAAACCTGGCACCATCCCTATGGTGAAGCATGGTGGTGGCAGCATCATGCTGTGGGAATGTTTTTCAGCGGCAGGGACTGGGAAACTAGTCAGGATCGAGGGAAAGATGAAGGGAGCAAAGTACAGAGAGATCCTTTGTGAAAACTTGCTCCAGAGCGCTCAGTAACTCAGACTGGGGCAAAGGTTCACCTTCCAACAGCAAACAGCCAAGACAACGCAGGAGTGGCTTCAAGTCTCTGAATGTCCTTGAGTGGCCCAGCCAGAGTCCGGACTTGAACCCAATCAAACATCTTTGGAAAGACCTGAAAATAGCTGTGCAGTGACACTCCCCATCCAATCTGACAGAGCTTGAAAGGATCTGCGTAGAAGAATGGAGAAACTCCCCAAAAACAGGTGTGTCAAGCTTGTAGCATCATACCCAGGAAGACTCGATGCTGTAATCGCTGCCAAAGGTGCTTCAACAAAGTACTGAGTAAAGGGTCTGACTTATGGAAATGTGATATTCAATGTTTTTATATTCAAAAGTTTTTTTGCTTTGTCATTGTAGGGTATAGGATATTGTGTGTAGATTGATGGAGGGGGGGGGACAATTTAACCCATTTTAGAATAGGGCTGTAACGTAACAAAATGTGGAAAAAGTCATGGGGCTGAATACTTTCCGAATGCAATGTATATGTTTTTACAATATATACTAAACAAAATATTTATATATTTTTTATTTATCCGTTATTTTATATCAACGCACATTTTATATAAACGCAAACATACACCAAATAGGTGCAGTAAAATGTGTTGTTTTACACAGTCAGCCATAGTAGTAATCCACCCCTGGAGCAAATTAAGAAGTAAGTGCCTTGCTCAAGGGTACAATTTTCACCTTGTCGGCCCGAAGAAGCAACATTTTGGTTACTGGCCCAGAGCTCTCACCGCCAGGCTATCTGCCGCCACATTGGCCTGCTGATTGCACTCTGCTTTATTGATTGCAGTTGTTTCTGTTATTTTCCATTAGATCCTCCATATATCTCTTTCTACCGCTCTCTTTCTCTCACTCTCTCTCTGTCCCTTTCTTTTGCTCTCTCTGTATCTACCTCTTTCTCTGTCTCGCTGTCTCTCGCCCCTATTTCTTTCTTCCTTTCTCTCTCTCTCTTTCTCTTTCTCTCTCGGTCTTCTTTCTTTTTCTCTCTCTCTGCCCCCCCTCTCCGTGTCTGTCTCTCTGTCCCTCTCTAAATCCTGATAGAATATGTACTGTAGACAGACAACACCCACCCTCTCTCACGAGGGTATAATTAGTATGATGGTGTAAACAGTGTAATTACTAGTGTTTCCACTTAGCTGTGAGCTCTGTAGGGGAGCAACATCAAATACAATATACTGCTGATTCAACGCTTTAGCTACAACTTAAATCTCATAAACTTCTACACACACACACCGACGCACACACAGACACAGAGACAGGCAGACAGACAGGACATACACCTACTGTGCAATTCCTTATTGATACACTTACCTCCATGCAATCTCTGTAATGTGTCCCCCTGGGTGAAGATGTAAGCGTGTAATGTACCCCGTGGGTGATAGTTCCTCTACCCCTGTGGGTGATAGTTCCTCTACCCTTGTGGGTGATAGTTCCTCTTCCACTGTGGGTGATAGTTCCTCTACCCCTGTGTGGGATAGTTTCTCTACCCTTGTGGGTTCTAGTTCCTCTACGCTTGTGAGTGATCATTTCTATACCCCTGTGGATGTCAGTTTCTTTATCATGTGGGTGATAGTTTCTCTACCACAACAGAACACCCATAATCATTTTGTAGAAAAACAAAGGAAGGCAAGCCCTGCTAGGGAAGGTCTAAATAATAATAGGTATTTATAAACAGTAGATCTCTGCTAGGGTACACAATAGTTGGTATTTATAAACAGTAGGTCTGCTCGGTACCACAATAGTAGGTATTTATAAACAGTAGATCTCTGCTAGGGTACACAATAATAGGTATTTATAAACAGTAGATCTCTGTTAGGGTACACAAAAGTAGGTATTTATAAACAGTAGATTTCTGTTAGGGTACACAATAATAGGTATTTATAAACAGTAGATCTCTGTTAGGGTACACAATAATAGGTATTTAAAAACAGTAAATTTCTGTTAGGGTACACAATAGTTGGTATTTATAGATAGTAGGTCTGCTAGGGTACACAGTAGTAGGTATTTGTACATAAATTGGGTAAACATTGATCGTCAAAAAAGAAAGGAGGACCAAGATACTCTTCATATATTTCACATGTCTTTATTTGCATGGCACGTTCAATGGAACAAAGACTTAATAACGTCTCTGAGGAGTTTCAGCAGCACGACCATCTTTAGGGAGTACAAAGGTACTTCCTGTGTGGTTATCCCTGGTGGGGTGGCAGGGTGTGTTTTGGGGACAAATTCAGGGTGTGATCAGATTATGATGAGATCTGATTACTGTATTCAGATTACTGTATTCAATCTGTATAGCTGAAGCGCTACGGATTGCCCTACGGATGGCCTTACGGATGGCCTTACGGATGGCCTTACGGATGGCCCTACGGATGGCCCTACGGATGGCCTTACGGATGGCCTTACGGATGGCCTTACGGATGGCCTTACGGATGGCCTTACGGATAAGGCCTTACGGATGGCCTTACGGATGGCCTTACGGATTACGGTACGGATGGCCTTACAGATTGCCTTACGGATGGCCTTACGGATGGCCTTACGGATGGCCTTACGGATGGCCTTACGGATGGCCTTACGGATGGCCTTACGGATTACGGTACGGATGGCCTTACAGATTGCCTTACGGATGGCCTTACGGATGGCCTTACGGATGGCCTTACGGATTACGGTACGGATGGCCTTACGGATTACGGTACGGATGGCCTTACAGATTGCCTTACGGATGGCCTTACGGATTGCCTTACGGATGGCCTTACGGATGGCCTTACGGATGGCCTTACGGATGGCCTTACGGATTACGGTACGGATGGCGTTACAGATTGCCTTACGGATGGCCTTACGGATGGCCTTACGGATGGCCTTACGGATGGCCTTACGGATAAGGCCTTACGGATAAGGCCTTACGGATGTTCTTACGGATTACGGTACGGATGGCCTTACGGATTACGGTACGGATGGCCTTACGGATGGCCTTACGGATGGCCTTACGGATGGCCTTACGGATGGCCTTACGGATAAGGCCTTACGGATAAGGCCTTACGGATTACGGTACGGATGGCCTTACGGATTGCCTTACGGATGGCCTTACGGATGGCCTTACGGATGGCCTTACGGGTGGCCTTACGGATGGCCTTACGGATGGCCTTACGGATAAGGCCTTACGGATGGCCTTACGGATAAGGCCTTACGGATGGCCTTACGGATTATGGTACGGATGGCCTTACAGATTGCCTTACGGATGGCCTTACGGATGGCCTTACGGATGGCCTTACGGATGGCCTTACGGATGGCCTTACGGATAAGGCCTTACGGATGGCCTTACGGATTACGGTACGGATGGCCTTACGGATTGCCTTACGGATGGCCTTACGGATGGCCTTACGGATGGCCTTACGGATGGCCTTACGGATTGCGTTGCGGATGGCCTTACAGATGGCCTTACAGATTGCCTTACAGATTACTGTACAGATTACTGTACAGATTGCCTTACAGATTACTGTACAGATTACTGTACAGATTGCCTTACAGATTACTGTACAGATTACTGTACAGATTGCCTTACAGATTACTGTACAGATTACTGTACAGATTACTGTACAGATTGCTGTACCGATTGTGGTACAGATTGCCTTACAGATTGCGCAACAGAAATGTAAAGGTAATTTTCCATTGAGCCGACATATGCAGAGTTTACGGTGAAGGCAGTCTCCGCTAATGTGGGAACATTTAAATTTCAGTCACGCTGTCACGGATTGAATAGAGACCTAAATGAGCAGTTACGGAGATGAAGGATGATATCTAGATGTATGTCTGTTTCATCTACAGTTCCTGTTTACAGGGATTACCTCTCAATAGGAAACACACGGACATCAACACATACAGCCTTCAGAAAAGATAGACTTACAGCCTGAATTTAAAATGGATTCATTTAGATGTTTGGTCACTGGTCTAAACATAATACCCCAAAAGACAAACAAATTAAAAATGAAAAGCTGAAATATCTTGAGTCAATATGTATTCAACCCATTTGTTATTGCAAGCCTAAATAAATTCAGGAGAAAAAAATGAGTTTAACATAATCAATTTAAATTGTATTTGTCACACACACCGAATACAACGGGTGTAGACCTTACAGTGAAATGCTTACTTACAAGCCCTTAACCAACAATGCAGTTTTAAGAAAATACCCCAAAAATGTTAAGTAAAAGATAAGAATAACAAATAATTAAAGAGCAGCAGTAAATAACAATAGCGGGGCCATATACAGGGGGTACCGGTACAGAGTCAATGTGTGGGGGCACCGGTGTCGAGGTAATTGAGGTAATATGTACATGTAGGTAGAGTTACATGTGTGAGGTCGATCAGTCGAACAGTGCATTTATTAAAACACAGATTCAACCACAAAGACCAGGGAGGTTATTCACACTAAGAATTAGGGGTTCAACAAGGGTTCTTCTAAGATCCTCAAAGTTCTTAGAAGGACCGTAAAGTTATTGGCTCTGAAAATGGACTCCAAAGGGTTCTTCCAAGAACCCCATAGAAGGTGGGGTTCATCGAGGAAAATCCTTAGTGTGTGGGGGGGTTCATGCAGGAAACTAACTGCACAACTGAAACATTTGGATTTGAATTTGAAAGGACAGCAGGTGCAGGTACTTAGCTAAAGCATGTAAAGATCTACTCAGTTTAAGGTTTGTCCCTTGTATGATCTAAATTGACATTGTTTTAGGATGATACCATTTATCTTTTCATATTTGTGCAAATCTTTCTAAAACAGAGAATGGACACAATTCAATGGATATCAATCATCAAAGAGGTAATGATATGTAGTCTATAAGATTATGTTGAAGGCCAGCTGTATTGAGTGCAGATGACTGAACTGGTCACATTCGTTTCCTGCAGGTATACAGACAAGGAGGCGTACAAAGGTACCGTGCCTTAGGAAAGTATTCAGACCCCTTGACTGTTTGCACATGTTGATACGTTACAGACTTATTCTAAGATGTATTAAATAAATACAAATCCTCAGCAATCTACACACAATAACCCATAATGACAAAGTGTAAAGAGGTTTTTAGAAATGTTTGCAAACGTATAAAAACAAACAAAAATAAACTGAAAAACCTTATTTACATAAGTATTCAGACCCTTTGCTATGAGACTCGAAATTGAGCTCAGGTGCGTCTTGGTTTCCATTGATCATCCTTGAGATGTTTCTACAACTTGATTGGAGTCCAACTGTGGTAAATTCAATTGTTTGGACATTATTTGGAAAGAAACACACCTGCAGCTCCTACAGCTGTAGCATCATTACTGTGTTTGGGAAAGAGGGAAAGAGCCTGTAAGTAAGCATTTTACTGTAAAGAGTACACCTGCTGTATTCGGAGAAAGTGACAAATAAAATTGAATTTGATTTGACATACACACACACACAGATTAGGATCAGATTAGCATCAGATTAGGATGAGATTAGCAGTAGATTAGCTTCAGATTTGGGGTTATGGAGATGAAGGATTGATATCTATCTGCAGGTATTGCCTACACCACCTCTATATAGGTATACACCTCTAGACAGATATAGTAATTACCACTTGAATTAACCTTTCAATAAATGACAGCATCACAATGATTAGTAGGTCAGTAGGTTAACCCCTAGCTAGCATGATTAGCTCCCTCTAATTATGACATAAGTACTATTCGATTTACCTAATGACAAACTGCCATTCTAAGAGACACATACTGCATACTGTAGACCACAGGAGGGAGCGGAGGGGAGGACAGCTCATAATAATGGCTGGCATGGAGTCAATGGAATGGTATCAACCACATGTAAGCCATGTGTTTGATGTGTTTGATACCATTCCATTAACTCCAGTCCAGCCATTATAATGACCTGTCCTCTGCAATTAAGGTGCCACTGGCCAACTGTGTTGTAGATACACACAATCAATTACACTACACATTACATACGCCTCGTCACTAAACATCACTCGCACTTATCACTCTCTCTCCATTTCATAAAGCCTCTCTTTCTCCCATCTCCGTCTGTCTTACTCTCTCCCTCGATCTCTTTGAAGATCTCAAAAGGGAACAGACATTTTAATCAACAACCAGTGTTACTCTGAAGATGCTAACTAAATCAGTGTGTAGAACAGTGTTACTCACAGTCACGTACACACAGTGCATTCAGAAAGTATTTAGACCCCTTGACTTTTTCCACATTGTGTAACGTTACAGCCTTATTCTAAAATGGATTTAAGAAAACATTTTCCTTTTTTTTGTTGAAATTCTAGCAAACATTTACATAAGAATTCAGACCCCTTTTGCATCCTGTTTCCATTGATCATCCTTGTTTCTACACCTTGATCAGAGACCACCTGTGGTCAATTCAATTGATTGGGCATGATTAGGAAAGGCACAGACCGCTCTATAGAAGGTCCCACAGTTGACAGTGCATGTCAGAGTAAAAACCAAGCCATGAGGTCGAAGGAATTGTCCATAGAGCTCCGAGACAGATCTGGGGAAGGGTACCAAAAAATGGCTCCATCATTGAAGGTCCCCAAGAACACAGTGGTCTCCACCATTGTTAAATGTAAGAAGTTTGGAACCACGATGACTCTTTCTAGAGCTGGCCGCCTGGCCAAACTGAACAATCGGGGAGAAGGGCCTTGGTCAGGGAGGTGACCATGAACCCAATGGTCACTCTGACAGAGCTCTAGAGTTCCTCTGTGGAGATGGGAGAATCTTCCAGATGGACAACCATCTCTTCAGCACTCCACCAATCAGGCCTTTATGGTAAAGTGGCCAGATGGAAGCCACTCCTCAGTATAAGGCACATGACAGCCCTCTTTGAGTTAGCCAAAAGGCACCTAAAGGACTAAGACCATGAGAAACAAGATTCTCTGGTCTGATGAAACCAAGATTGAACTCTTTGGCCTGAATGCCAAGCGTCACATCTGGAGGAAACCTAGCACCATCCCTACGGTGAAGCATGGTGGTGGCAGAATCATGCTGTGGGGATGTTTTTCAGCTGCAGGGACTGGGAGAGTAGTCAGGATCGAGGGAAAGATGAACGGAGCAAAGTACAGAGAGATCATGCTCCAGAGCGCTCAGGACCTGACATCCAACATCTCTGGGGAGACCTGACAGAGCTTGAGAGGATCTGCATAGAAGACTAGGGGAAACTTCCCAAATACAGGTTTGCCTAGCTTGTAGCGTCATACCCAAGAAGACTCTAGGCTGTAATCGCTGCCAAAGGTGCTTCAACAAAGTACTGAGTAAAGGGTCTGAATACTTTTGTAAATGTCATATTTCTGTTTGAAAAATAAACAGTTTTTCTTTGTCATTATGGGTATTGTGATGTCATTATGTGTATTGTGTGTAGAATGATGAGGGGGAAAACTATTTAATACATTCTAGAATAAGGCTGTAAAGTAACAAGGTGTGAAGAAAATCAAGGGGCCTGAATACTTTCTGAATGCACTGCATATGTGAAGGGTTTTAGCCTAGTCTTGGATGAAAAAGCAAACTCAATGGAGAATCTCCTTTGAAAATTCTTCAGAGGAAGTTCACAACTCTTTTCCTCAAGGTCTCTCTCTCTCTCTTTCTCTCACACGCACGCACGGACGCACGCACGCACGCACACACACACAGGGTTGTGTAAGTGAGGCCTCAATTAAGATAAGACTACAGAGAGACGGCCCCTGATCGGGGTCACGACTCCTCTGATAACTGCAGCTCAACTGTGGCTGTGTGATGGTGACAAACTAAAACATCTCACACACACACAAACACACACAGATAACGCAACTTAACCCTTCCTGCGCTTGTCGCCTTCAGAAATACAGAAACTCTGCTATCAGAAAAGTGTTAACACCTCACCACTGCTGGTATCTCACTATTACAAAGGCTTAATAAAGTTTCCCCAGGTTTACACAGGATGACATGGCCCTTTCTCACCCTCTTTGTTCTATCTATTATAGAGCCACACACACCCACACACACACTGCAGAACCTTTTATCTCTATCAGGTCTGTATCTTTCAACACAAAAAGGCTTGAAGTTTAAATGACTTTCAGAATACAATAAATTATTTCTACTTTTATTCTCTTTACAGTAGAGATACACTACTGCACCCAGCGTAAGTCTGACAAATTGAAATATTATTTTGACAGGGTAGTTTTGTCAGAAGATGAAATGTCCTTTGGCCTGTTGAATCTGGATGTTGTAATATAGTTTCGTCTATCATATATTCTGTCAAAGGAGATGTACCATTTCTGATTGCTTTTAGAGGCTTTTAAATGCTACTAGTATTAATATTTGCAATACTGTGTGTCATATAACTGCAGGTATTGCAAGGTGGTGTGTATGCTAGTATTTGTACCAGTGTTGTAGTACTCCAGTCCGGTCTTCAGACCACATATTGAGTTTCTCGGTCTTGTCTCAGTGTCAGATACAATTTGTTTATTGTTTTTGACTTGGTCTTGGACAATGACGACTTGTAGTTTCTTCCCGAGACCAGCGGAGTAAAAACATCTAATAATTATCAGTTCCTTTGGAGCGTGAAGTCACTTAGCCAGGCCATATATCCCCACTCCTTTCATGATACATTTATATCTTATAGACACCGGGCTTCGTACTTTACTCGTAACATTACTGTCCTTTACTTTTGTTGATAAAGGGTATATAACAAAGTATTGAGAAACTTTTGTTATTGACCAAATACTTATTTTCCACCATAATTTGCAAATAAATTCATAAAAAATCCTACAATGTGATTTTCTGGATTTTTTTTCCTCATTTTGTCTGTCATCGTTGAAGTGTACCTATGATGAAAATTACAGGCCTCTCTCATCTTTTTAAGTGGGAGAACTTGCACAATTGGTGGCTGACTAAATACTTTTTTGCCCCACTGTATATACAGTGTTGTAATGATGTACAAATGGTTAAAGTACAAAATGGAAAATAAATAAGCATAAATATGGGTTTTATTTACAATAGTGTTTCTTCTTCACTGGTTGCCCTTTTCTTGTGGCAATAGGTCACAAATCTTGCTGCTGTGATGTCACACTGTGGTATTTCACCCAGTAGATATGAGAGTTTATCAAAATTGGGTTTGTTTTCGAATTCTTTGGATCTGTGTAATCTGAGGGAAATATGTGTCTCTAATATGGTCATATTTGGGCAGGAGGTTAGGAAGTGCAGCTCAGTTTCCACCTCATTTTGTGGGCGGTGTTGCACATAGTCTGTCTTCTCTTGAGAGCCAGGTCTGCCTACGGCGGCCTTTCTCAATAGCAAGGCTATGCTCACTGAGTCTGTACATAGTCAAAGCTTTCCTTAAGTTTTGGTCAGTCACAGTGGTCAGGTATTCTGCCACTGTGTACTCTCTGTTTATGACCAAATAGCATTCTAGTTTGCTCAGTTTTTTTGTTAATTCTTTCCAATGTGTCAAGTAATTATCTTTTTGTTTTCTCATGATTTGGTTGTGTCTAATTGTGTTGCTGTCCTTGGGCTCTGTTGGGTCTGTTTGTGTTTGTGAACAGAGCCCCAGGACCAGCTTGCTTAGGGGACTCTTCTCCAGGTTCATCTCTCTGTAGGTGATGGCTTTGATATGGAAGGTTTGGGAATCGCTTCCATTTAGGTGGTTGTAGAATTTAACGTCTCTTTTCTGGATTTTGATAATTAGCTGGTATTGGCCTAATTCTGATCTGCATGCCTTATTTGGTGTTGTACGTGGAGGATATTTTTGCAGAATTCTGCATGCAGAGTCTCAATTTGGTGTTTGCCCCATTTTGTGAATTCTTGGTTGGTGAGCGGACCCCAGACCTCACAACCATAAAGGGCAATGGGTTCTATAAGTGATTCAAGTAGTTTTTTGCCAGATCCTAATTGGTATGTTGAATTTCATGTTCCTTTTGATGGCATAGAATGCCCTTCTTGCCTTGTCTCTCAGATCGTTCACAGCTTTGGGGAAGTTACCTGTGGCGCTGATGTTTAGGCCAAGGTATCTATTGTTTTTTGTGTGCTTTAGGGCAACGGCGTCGAGATGGAATTTGTATTTGTGGTCCTGGTGACTGGACCTTTTTTGGAACACCATTATTTTGGTCTTACTGAGATTTACTGTCAGGGCCCAGGTCTAGCAGAATCTGTGCAGAATCTCTCTCTCTCTCTCTCTCTCTCTCTCTCTCTCTCTCTCTCTCTCTCTCTCTCTCTCTCTCTCTCTCTCTCTCTCTCTCTCTCTCTCTCTCTCCTTTCCTCTCCTCCTCTCCTCTCCTCTCCTCTCCTCTCCTCTCCTCTCCTCTCCTCTCCTCTCCTCTCCTCTCCTCTCCTCTCCTCTCCTCTCCTCTCCTCTCCTTTCCTCTTCCTCTCTCCTGATCTGTCATGGTAGCTGTCTTCACCCTACAGCAGTGTTATTCTTCTTTATTTTTTTCTCTTTCCCTTGTTCCCTTCTCCCCCTATGCTTTAAATGCAAATCTGGATCATTGTAGATTCATGAAATAATGTTCTGAAAAAATTACATTTCTTGGGTGTAGGACAGGTACACACACACACACACACACACACACACACACACACACACACACACACACACACACACACACACACACACACACACACACACACACACACACACACACACACACACACACACACACACACACACACACACACACACACACACACACACACACACACACACACACACTGTCCTCGTTTTTTCCTTTGTATAGTTTGTTTGTTTCTGTGATGAGTTATTCTCTATGTGCATGTGTGTATATGTGTGTGTGTGTGTGTGTGCGTCCTTCAAAAATCAGACAGGCTTGTGTTCCGAGACAAATTCGCAGGACTAAAATCACCTCTCTTGAATATAGTGCTTCTATCACTCTGATCTGTCCCTCTATCACTCTGATCTATCCCTCTATCACTCTGACCTGTTCCTCTATCACTCTGATCTGCTCCTCTATCACTCTGATCTGCTCCTCTATCACTCTGATCTGTTCCTCTATCACTCTGATCTGCTCCTCTATCACTCTGATCTGCTCCTCTATCACTCTGATCTGCTCCTCTATCACTCTGATCTGCTCCTCTATCACTCTGACCTGTTCCTCTATCACTCTGATCTGCTCCTCTATCACTCTGATCTGCTCCTCTATCACTCTGATCTGTTCCTCTATCACTCTGATCTGTTCCTCTATCACGCTGATTTGTTCCTCTATCACTCTGATCTGCTCCTCTATCACTCTGATCTGCTCTTCTATCACTCTGATCTGCTCCTCTATCACTCTGATCTGTTTCTGTCTCACTCTGTTTTTCTCTATCTCTCAGCACCCCTGTGAAACGCTTTCGACACCTTGTAGAGTCCATGCCCCGATGAATTTAGGCTATTGAGGCGTCCCCTTTAGCCTAGTGGTTAGAGCGTTGAGCCAGTAACTGAAAGGTTGCTGGATTGAATCCCCGAGCTGACAAAGTAACAATCTGTCATTCTTCCCCTGAGCAGGGCAGTTACCTGACTGTTCCCCGGGCGCCGAAGACGTGGATGTCGATTAAGGCAGCCCTCGCACCTCTCTGATTCAGAGGGGGGTTGGGTTAAATGCGGAAGACACATTTCAGGTGAATACATTCAGTTGGACAACTGACAAGGTATCCCCCTTTCCGTATTCTGAGGGCAAAAGGGGGTGCAACTCTATATTAGGAAGATGCTCCTAATGTTTTGTACACTTAGTGTATACATTAAAGAGGGTGGGGCTCAAGCTGCATCCCTGTCTCACCCCACGGCCCTTGGAAATAAGTCAGTGTATTTTTTATTTAAATTTTAACTGCACACTTGTTGTTTGTATAGATGGATTTTATAATGTCGTATGTTTTTCCCCCAACACCGTTTTCCATCAATTTATATAGCAGAGTCTCGTGCAAATTGAGTCAGAAGCTTTTTTGAAATCAACGAAGCATGAGAAGACTAAGTTTTTGTTTTTGTTTACAATAAAATGTTATTTGTCACATGCGCCGAATACAACAAGTGTAGACTTTGCCGTGAAATACGTACTTACGAGCCCTTTACCAACTAGACAACAAGAAAATAGTAGCACAATACTGTCAATTAGGTCACCACTGGTTATGTTATATACTGCCATGCTTGCATTGTTCTGTCTCTCGCACATCCTGGACAAGTATATTTGATTTTTGTTGAGTGTGTATTTTGCAGATTGGTTTGGTGTAGACTACTGACGTTTGATTCAAGAGCTTGATCCTATGTTCTGGACATTCATTCATTCATGATCTATTGAGGTAATTACATTGGTGTCAGAAGTAAAAAATCTAATTGAGCTAGCTAGCTAGCTGACTAACGTTACGGTGGTGGTGGATTAGCGTAGTAGAGACATAGGACTGAAAATGCTTTGTGGCAGTCCGAGAGTGAAGGGGGAGGCGGGGGACGTATACAGTGAAGGAGGTGCGTGTGCTCGGAAATCAGAGGATCTGGCTGAGGCGTTCGCATCGGGGCACAAAGCACGTTTGAGTGAGACTGCTGGTGCATCTTCCTCTGTTCTTCGCACGGATTCTGCTGGGCGGACCGAATGTGTGATGTCGACAGTGCGTGCCGGGAATGCTGGGGCTCAGGATGTAAACAAACATGGCGGAGCCCAGTCCCAAAAAGCATCCATATCTGTTAAGACCCCGGAGTAGTCAGGTGAGGCAGATTGGGAAGCTTTTCATGCCCAGTTTGAACTGTTATCTCATTCAGGGGAGTGGTCTGATGAAGACAAGGCACTTCACGGACGATGCTCTGTTCTGTTTGATATTGATTAGTCTGGAGGACAGACGTGATTATGGGGCTTTAGTTGGACCACTGATTAGACACTTTGGGCATTGGTTACAGCCCGGGCTGCTGTGCTCCAAACTGAGTAATAGACGCAGGCAGCCAGGGGAGCCACTACGGGCGCTAGCTTAATTACATTGCGAGCCTCAGCAGGCATACGCTCACGTGCCCCCACTCCGTGCAGAGCGAGCTGGTACGTGACCAGTTCATACAAGCGCTCTCTCTCCTACGGAGCTTCGCACACAGACCCAGATGGCTCATCCCCGAGTCATTTCAGAAAGACTCGGAGATGACTTTGTAGAGGGAGATTGTGTGGGCTGGGGCTTCAGCTGGGGCTTCAGTGGGAGCGTGTGGAGAGACACCTACTGTGTGGGCTGTGGTGCACAGCAGCCCAGAGATGGGAAAGCCTGCACGGGTGGTTGAAATAACTAAACTAATTTGTGCTGTAACACTACAGACAGCACACAACACACAGACAGTATTCAACACACAGACAGCATTCAACACACAGACAGCACGCAACACACAGACAGCACTCAACACACAGACAGCACGCAACACACAGACAGCATTCAACACACAGACAGCACTCAACACACAGACAGCACACAACACACATATTCAACACACAGACAGCACTCAACACACAGACAGCATTCAACACACAGACAGCACGCAACACACAGACAGCACTCAACACACAGACAGCACTCAACACACAGACAGCACTCAACACACAGACAGCATTCAACACACAGACAGCACTCAACACACAGACAGCACACAACACACAGACAGTATTCAACACACAGACAGCACTCAACACACAGACAGCATTCAACACACAGACAGCACTCAACACACAGACAGCACTCAACACACAGACAGCACTTCACACAGACTCTTGGTCTGCTGGGGGTGTGGCCAGCTAGGCCAATGGGTGGGGCCCTGCAGGGTCTTGTAGAGGATGGGGGAGGTGATGTATCGGATCCAGCTGCCTTCCAGAGGGAGAAAGGTGTCACTGACCGGGACTGACTGACTGTCCGGGTCAGTCCCATACAGAGAGGCCATTTCTCCTCCACAAACAGCTGGCCTATTTTAATTCACCACTTTACAAGCTAGCCAGCTAACTCTTTGAAATAAACATGATTTTTTTTGTATGATGGGATATGCCAAATAGTGCTACAGACCCATCCTGACTGGCAATTAGCTAATTGTGACTTTTATTTTGGTATTATAGTGTGTAGTCAATTGAGGGAACTAGCCTGTGTTTCATGAAGCCATTAGAAGACTGTTGCTGACTGAGAGGGGGTATGTATAAATTATTTATAATAAATGATGTATAATAAATCTTGGTGATTCAAAAGCCTCGTTAATCATTAAATGACTTTTAACACACTATGTTGTGCTCAGTCTGGCAGTAATCCAGAACTATCAGAAGTAGAGGATCTCTCTTTCAGTGGCTGGAGACAACAACTGACTCTACATTGTTATTCTACATCATCATGATTATTATGTCTGCATAGCATTTTGTCTTCGTTTTGGCAGATTATACTCATGTTTA
Organism: Salvelinus alpinus; assembly: GCF_045679555.1. Lineage (NCBI taxonomy): Eukaryota > Metazoa > Chordata > Actinopteri > Salmoniformes > Salmonidae > Salvelinus > Salvelinus alpinus. The sequence goes on along the minus strand of NC_092109.1, from coordinate 37,607,736 downwards.
TTTCTTATTAAGATTAACTCATGTTTTTGCTCTTTTTTTCTTATTCTCTGGAACCAGTCAGCCAACAACCTATACTGTACTTGCGGTAGGTAGCCCAGCGGCTAAGGAGTTGGATCTGTGGCGGAATTGTACCTGTGGCTGAAAGGTGGCCGGTTTGAATCCCGGGCCTGGCGCTGGAAGAAAATGGATGGAATTGATCTGGATTCACATCCTTGAAACATTCCCCATAACATGGGCCCTTGAACAAGGCCCTTAACCCCAAAACAAGCTTTTCATCCAGGGGTGATGCACTGCAGCTTGAACCTGTGCTCGTCTCAATTGAATGTGTGAGGTCTGCTGTTTTGGGGTTTGAGATCGAAGCAGAACACACATTTTCGTTGTTCACTGAAACCAAAATGAATAAAGTTGTATTGTATTGTTAAGAAGTCAGCCAGAGTTGATGTGGGCCATCATTCATACAAAGAGATGCCTCCCAGTGTATGTTTCCAAACTATGTTCTCATATAATGACAATACATTCTAAAAGCTATGCTGGTATTCTTTGGTCCATTATTGAATTGTTTAGTAAATTACACTGACACAAAACATTAGGAACACCTGCTCTTTCCATGACATAGATTGACCAGGTGAATCCAAGGGAAAGCTATGGTCCCTTATGGATGTCACTTGTTAAATCCACTTCAATCAGTGTATGTCCATGCCTTGACAAGTTCAAGCGGTTCTGAGGGCAAAAGGGGTTGCAACTCAATATTAAATATATATATTTTTTTATAAATAGAATTAGGAAGGTGTTCCTAATATTTTGTACACTCAGTGTATATTCTTAGCAAAAAATGTTACTATTTAATAGTAGTAGCCATAATTCATTAATGGCACCATGCAGGGTTCTATATGGATCCATGTTGGTTCAGTGATCTGATCAAAGAACCCTATAAACGGGTCTATATAGAACCTTTAGGAGTTCCATATATGAAGCAAGCAATAGAAACATTTTTGGTTTTATAAGGAACCTTTTTTTTCCTAAGAGTGTATACAGGCATCTCAAAATATGTGTTTTTCTGTTCTTTTGAAGTAGCCTACATTTTCGATATCGTAATGAGTCTAAATGAAACATAATATGCAATTATTTTTCTTCTGTTGTCCTATAATATATTGGTTTATTAGACTGTTAAAAATGTAGGGGAAAAGGCAGAAATGTTATATATGCGTATTAAATGTAGGGGTAAAGGCAGACATTTTATATACAGTAAACAATGTATTTCTGTCGTCCGATTTTCATAATTATAAACAGGAACTTTTTCAGACATTTTCCATTGGTAGGTCTACAGTACCCATGTGCTAATGTCTCTCCTCACTCAGAAAGCCTTCTCACTGATGTCAATGAATGAATGGGCAATCGAAAGTCAAACCAAAGCTAATAATTGTGAGTTGATTGAATTTGAATGATGTGATTAATGATAATGATGATGGTGAGAGCCCAGTAACAGATGGACTGTAACGGGTGTCGTCGTCTGATGAGGAAGAATCGGACCAAAGCGCAGCGTGGTAAGTGTTCATCACTTTTATTGAACTGAACACTGAAACAAAAATAACAAAGTGAATAACGAAACCAAAACAGTCCTGTCAGGTGCAGAAAACACTAAACAGAAAATAACTAGCCACAAAGCATCGGTGGGGAAAAGCTACCTAAGTATGGTTCCCAATCAGAGACAACGATAGTCAGCTGTCCCTGATTGAGAACCATACCCGGCCAAAACAAAGAAATACAAAAACAAAGGAAAAAGAACATAGAATGCCCACCCAAATCACACCCTGACCAAACCAAAATAGAGACATAAAAAGCTCTCTACGGTCAGGGCGTGACATGGACTGAGATCTCTTTATGCTATTGTTCATTTGTGTCTCTCAAGTCACAACGTTTCCATTTCTATAGTCATGTTAGTCTTTTCAAAAATGAAACGTCCAAATGTCGGCCTTTCACCAGTTACAATTTCCGCTGCATTAACTGTTATTTTCATAGCTGATAAAAATGTGGTTTTCTATATAGCCTATATATATATCATTTTGCCCATGTGAAGATGCTTTTATGATTTTATGCCATAGCCTAAAGAACAGATAAATTATTTAATGAAAAGCAGCAAACAGACAAAACATTGTTTCACATTCTTTAATAAAAGACTGAGAAACAGAAACAGGCAATAGGCTACAGCTCGATTCACAGCTTCCCGCCCAAGTACAGGGAAACGTAACATATTTCGATGTATTGTACAAACCGCTGTTGTACAAACCGCAGCCTGTACGTGTCACAGAGTTATTATCACAGTTATATTTAGAGTTAGAAAACTCTGTGTCAGCCTCTTTTAGAGAGAAAGCGAGAGAGGGTATCATTCTCTGAGTGAACTTCCTTTCTTAATCCATTCACTTTCTTCTTAGAAATAATAAGATAACAAAGATTCTCTTTTCTTCTCTTTTGACTAATTAGAATCTCTCTCTCTTTTATCCTCGCTGTCCAATTTAGCTTGGACTCTCTCTCTTTCTTTCTCTCTCACTCTATTTCTCATTGTTCTCTCTCAATTTCTCTGTATCTCCCTCCATCCCTCCCTCCCCCCCTCCTCTGTCTCTCTCTAATTCATCATGGACTCAGACCTAATGATTATGCCCTAATCAGGCATTCCATTTCACTTAACAACTAATGAAAAGTCTAAATCATTCAAGGGCTCTCGTCTTCTCCTCCCATCTCTCCGTCACTCACTTCTCTCTAGAAAAGCTAGATAACTCCAGCACAAAGCTCTCTCTCTTTTCTCTCTCCCTCCATTTCACTCTCTCTCTCCCTCTACTTCTCTCCCTCTACTTCCCTCTCTCTCTTTGTTGTGCACACATACAGTGAAATGCCTGTCTTGCAAGCTCTAAACCCAGTAATTACTCTATATGTAGTACTAAAAATAACATAACGTAGAACAAAAACACACAAGAAATTTAAATAAGAAATAAGAAGAACGCGAGAAAGTTAGTAAGGTTTTTTGATGCTAGTGGTTGTATTAATTTGGGATCTACCGTCTATCACATCCCACAACTGTCCCAGACTATGTTCGGAATATTATTTTCTGACACAGAATAGAATAGGTCAACTGTTGTACTATGGGGGATAGTAGAATGACAGGCTAGTGCTTTTTACTGTTCATTAGGCCTACTCATCTTGTTGGCTGACGAGAAGTAAATGTGGGCAGTTCTTCCAATATCTTCAATATGCACCTTAGAATTGGATAAGGACGCGTGTAGTTGCGTCCCCGATATGTCTGTCTTCACTTGTAGCCTGTGAGAAAGACCTGACCACGTGACGGAGAGCCATGTGAATGAGAGGTGATTCAGCACGCAGCCGGGAGAAGGGAATTATAATTACTATATTAAACCCAAGGACACAACGACCACTGGCCATAAAATGATTTATTTAGGGGCATTATGGCCATAAAATGATTTCTTTAGGGGCATTATGGCCATAAAAGGACTTCTTTAGGGGCATTATGGCCATAAAATGATTTCTTTAGGGGCATTATGGCCATAAAATGATTTCTTTAGGGGCATTATGGCCATAAAATGACTTCTTTAGGGGCATTATGGCCATAAAATGACTTCTTTAGGGGCATTATGGCCATAAAAGGATTTCTTTAGGGGCATTATGGCCATAAAACGATTTATTTAGGGGCATTATGGCCATAAAACGATTTATTTAGGGGCATTATGGCCATAAAACGATTTATTTAGGGGCATTATGGCCGTACAAAGGGGATGCCTCTGGGAAATTCACAATCTGCTTGTCATATTGTGAACGAGAGAATGATGTAGTGTGAACCGCCTGCGCAAAAAACTAGGCAGAGCTCGTGCCTTTCACACAACTTTTTTCAAATAATCATTAGAGTCGCTTCATGCAGCCTTAGAATGTATTCAAAATCTAAACATATAGCCCAACGTTTGTTGAACAACTTAAGTTACATTAATAACTCTAAATGAAGCATATAGGAGTACCTGTTTCTTTGTAAGCGCTCAACACAGAATAGCCACATGTGTTCACTCCCTGAAATCATTTGGAGAAAATATCCTTTCTATTTTATTCAGCTTTGTTCAATTACTCAGCTATGTTCCATCAGAGCGCAACGTTTGTTGAATGCTGAACGAGAGACCTCAATGTATTGTTTTTGTAAAGTTGTACAGTGTTTCCTTGCAAAATTTGATGTATATGCTTTTAGATTTTGCATCCCGCAATGCGGATAGCCTCAGTTGCTGTGACTACTACCATCTGTCCCGGGATCCTGCCAGACCAAAAAGTCTGAAGTTGTTTTCCGAAGCTAGCTACTAGCCTAGCTGGTATCAGTATCAGGTGATCGATCACCGGGGAGAATGGAGTCCTTTGTTTCTGAATCGCGGGATGATCCTCACCTGGACCTGGCTGGCCGGATAGGGAGACACATCACCGTTCATCACGAAAGTCGAGGGCAGCATCCTCCACTTTCTGAGCCCTCTGGGGTGCCGCGATTCATGAACGGGCTGCCGACATCGAATAGCTTCGCTGCTCCCGGCACCATCTTCTCATGGAGCGCCGGAGGTTCCTTCCGTATCGGCCAACATTGTGATGGCATCGCCGGGGTCCAAGGTGGGTTCTGCTATTCCTGTCATTTGTGGTGGGTGAAATAGAGGAGCCTCTGGTGGGGATAGGGTTGGGCTGAGGGATCTGGCTCCAAATGGACAACTGCCATCAACCATTATTATGCGAAGCACAATGGTTAGATCGGTGGAAGTCCGAAATACCCATACACTTTGTTTTCTTGTCCTAATAGGTATAATCCAATCTTTGTGTCTCCTGTTGTTCTGAAATGTCAAAGTAATCTGTAAGAAGAGAGCAGCATTCTCTTTTATTTATTTTCAAAGTAATCTTACAGAAACTCCCTCTATATGTAACTTCATTAATTAAGTTAAGAATCCTAAGTTACCAAACCCCTTCTCAGGAAAAGGATAACACTAGAGATCCCTTCAGTCTCCAGAGACGTGGGAAAATCAGCTTTTGGTTTTTTTTGGTCCATAATTTGTGGAACAATCTGCAGAGTTCACTGCAGTTAGATGCGCTGGTGTCACTCAGGCAGTTTCAATTATTGATTGAGCAACTATGCGGTTCAATGTGATTGATTTGATTAAATATGTTTATTTTGGTTTATTGTTCTGAATTATATTGTTTTATACATATATATGTGTATGTTGTTTTGTTATTCAGATTTTATGTATAATGTTTAAAATTTTAATAATATACAAAAATGCCACTAAATTCTAAGAAAATCTTGTCTGCTAAATGAATTAGTGTAGCCTACAGCCATATGGCCTAGACAGATCAGGGCCTAACAAAAGGACAACTCAGAGTATGTTATTCTGTTCTTCTGAAATAGACTACATTTTCTTTATGTCATGTTTCTTTGGACCTGTCTTAAATAAAGAATGGATTTATCGTGATGGTGTAGGCTATATTACATGGATTTATTAGACTTTTTAAATTGTAGATGTTCCAAAAGTCGGCATCATTATTAACGGTTGATTACAGTGAGACCGACAG
>NC_092109.1:37584641-37597141 GCF_045679555.1 Salvelinus alpinus | reverse complement strand
CCATCCACCAAACGACCAACAGTGAAACAGGGAAGAGACTCAGGGGGTATTCTCATTTGGTATAGATCAGACCTCACCCAGTCTATTAAATTAATCAAAACAGGAGCATTTCACATCTGGTTAGAAATAAATAAGGAAATGATCTCAACAGAGAAAAATGTCCTCCTGTGTGCTACCTATATCCCCCCACAAGAATCCCGAAACTTTAATGATGACAGCTTCTCCATCCTGGAGGGGGAGCTCAATAATTTCCAGACCCAGGGACATGTACTAGTCTGTGGCGACTTAAATGCCAGAACTGGACAAGAACCTAACACCTTCAGCACACAGGGGGACAAACACCTACCTGGAGGTGACATCATTCCCTCCCCCATATGCCCCCATAGGCACAACTACAACAAAACAACAAAACAAAACTGGTCACAACTCCTGCAGCTCTGTCACACGCTGGGTCTGTACATAGTCAATGGTAGGCTTCGAGGGGACTCCTATGATAAGTACACCTACAGCTCATCTCTTGGCAGTAGTACTGAGACTACATTATCACTGACCTCAACCCAGAGTCTCTCAGAGCATTCAGTCAGTCCACTGAAACCCCTATCAGACCAAAGCAAACTCACACTCTACTTGAAAAGAGCAATACTCAACCATGAGGCATCAAAGCCAAAGGAACTGTGTAATATTAAGAAATGCTATAGATGGAAGGAAAGTAGTGTAGAAAACCTGCCAGAAAACTATTAGCCAACATCAAATTCAATCCCTTTTAGACAACTTCCTGGACAAAATGTTTCACTGCAATAGCAAAGATGTAAACTTGGCATTAGAAAGCCTAAATAGTATATTTGACCTCTCAGCTTCCCTATCAAATGTAAACATTTCAAGCAGACAGCCTAAGAAAATGAACAACAATGATAAATGGTTTGATGAAGAATGTAAAAACCTAACAAAGGAATTGAGAAACCTATCCAACCAAAAACACACAGACCCAGAAAACCTGAGCCTACGCCTTCACTATGGTGAATCACTAACACAATACAGAAATACACTACGGAAAAAGAAGGAGCAGCACGACAGAAATCAGCTCAATGTAATTGAAGAATCCACAGAACCGAACCATTTCGGGGAAAATTGGAACACACTTAACAAACAACAACACAAAGGCTATACTCGGTCTTGTCTCACGATGGTAAGTTGTTGGTTGAAGTTTTCCCTCTAGTGGTGTGGGGGCTGTGCTTTGGCAAAGTGGGTGGGGTTATATCCTGCCTGTTTGGCCCTGTCCGGGGATATCATCGGATGGGGCCACAGTGTTTCCTGACCCCTCCTGTCTCAGCCTCCAGTATTTATGCTGCAGTAGATTATGTGTCGGGGGCTAGGGTTAGTCTGTTATATCTGGAGTATTTCTCCTGTTTTAGCCGGTGTCCTGTGTGAATTTAAGTATGCTCTCTCTAATTCTCTTTTTCTCTCTTTCTTTCTCTCTCTCGGAGGACCTGAGCCCTAGGACCATGCCTCAGGACTACCTGGCATGATGACTCCTTGCTGTCCCCCTGCTGGCCGTGCTGCTGCTCCAGTTTCAACTGTTCTGCCTGCGGCTATGGAACCCTGACCTGTTCACCGGACGTGCTACCTGTCCCAGACCTGCTGTTTTCAACTCCCTAGAGACAGCAGGAGCGGTAGAGATACTCTTAATGATCGGCTATGAAAAGCTAACTGACATTTACTCCTGAGGTGCTGCACCCTCGACAACTACTGTGATTATTATTATTTGACCATGCTGGTCATTTATGAACATTTGAACATCTTGTCCATGTTCTGTTATAATCTCCACCCGGCACAGCCAGAAGAGGACTGGCCACCCCTCATAGCCTGGTTCCTCTCTAGGTTTCTTCCTGGGTTTTGACCTTTCTAGGGAGTTTTTCCTAGCCACCGTGCTTCTACACCTGCATTGCTTGCTGTTTGGGGTTTTAGGCTGGGTTTCTGTACAGCACTTTGAGATATCAGCTGATGCCCTAAGAAGGGCTATATAAATACATTTGATTTGATTTGATTTGAAAGAGTTATCTGTTCAAAACGGAGATGTATGGATAAACCACTTCACCAATCTTGTTGGACATGTAACAAATAACAAACAGCAAAAATATGTAAATGATCAATGAAACATCTCAGATGTAGCCACTGGATTCTCTATTTACATTTGAATGAACTACAGGACAAAATACAAACACTTTAACCCAAAACGGCCTGTGGTGTTGATGGTATCCTAAGTGAAATTATAATTTAAAAACTAAAACATAATAATCAAATAACATCCTCCTCAGCGCTGGCATCTTGCCCAATACTTGGAACAAAGGAATGATAACCTCAATCCACAAAAGTGGGGACAAATTCGAATTACATGGGGGACAGGAGGGGCTCAGCTCCCCTGAATGAGACGTTAGCTCCCTAAATGCAGCGAAAGTCCAACTTTGGGGAGGGGGATTTATGGTTGTGATGTACTGGTCATACGCACTACCCTCTGTAGTGCCTTGCAGTCGGAGGCCGAGCTGTTGCCATACCAGGTGGTGATGCACCAGTCAGGATGCTCTCGATAGTACAGCTGTAGAACCTTTTGAGAATAGGCGTTGTCGTGGAGTGCACGACTGTCTTGGTGTGTTTGGACCATGGCAGTTCGTTGGTGATGTGGACACCAAAGAACTTTAAGCTCTCAAGCTGCTCCATTACAGGCCCGTCGATGAGAATGAGGGCATTCTCGGCCCTCCTTTTCCTGTAGTCCACAATTATCTCCTTTGTCACGATCATCTACATTGTAGCCTAGATAAGTAAGTTGACCATGTGTGTTAGAGTGACCATCCCATTTTTCCCGGGACATTTTCAGACCCATTTCAGTGGTCCCGACTTTTCAGGATACAAAAAAGCTAAATTAGTCAGCTACATTTACATTTAAGTCATTTAGCAGACGCTCTTATCCAGAGCGACTTACACATTGGAAAGTTCATACATATTCATCCTGGTCCCCCCGTAGGAATTGAACCCACAACCCTGGCGTTGCAAGCGCCATGCTCTACCAACTGAGCCACACGGAGCTAGACGTGTCAATTAATGTAGGCCTAATCAATGGCAATCGGTGAATATCCTTTATTGGTGTTTTGTAACAGATCTCAATTCCATTCATCAAATGGTGCGAGTATACCCAGTACATCACCAGGGCAAGCTTCCTGCCATCCAGGACCTGTATACCAGGCGGTGTCGGAGGAAGGCCCTAAAAATTGTCAAAGACTCCAGCCACCATAGCCATAGACTGTTCTCTCTGCTACCGCAAGCGATACCGGAGCGCCAAGTCTAGGTCCAAATGGCTTCTAAACAGCTTTTATCCCCAAGCCATAAGACTACTGAACATCTAATCAAATGGCTACCCAGACTGTTTGCATTCCCCTCCTTCTACGCTGTTGCTACTCTCTGTTATTATCTACACTACTGTTCAAAAGTTTGGGGTCACTTAGAAATGTCCTTGTTTTTGAAAGAAAAGCTAATGTTTTGTCCATTAAAATAACATCAAATTGATCAGAAATACAGTATGGACATTGTTAATGTTGTAAATGACTATTGTGGCTGGAAACGGCAGATTTTTTATGGAATATCTACATAGGCGTACAGAGGCCCATTATCAGCAACCATCACTCCTGTGTTCCAATGGCAAGTTGTGTTAGCTAATCCAAGTTTATCATTTTAAAACAAAAATGTATCATTAGAAAACCCTTTTGCAATTATATTAGCACAGCTGAAAACTGTCGTTCTGATTAAAGAAGCAATAAAACTGGCCTTCTTTAGATTAGTTGAGTATCTGGAGCATCAGCATTTGTGGGTTCGATAACAGGCTCAAAATGTACAGAAACAAAGACCTTTCTTCTGAAACTCGTCAGTCAATTCTTGTTCTGAGAAATGAAGGCTATTCCATGCGAGAAATTTCCAAGAAACTGAAGATCTCGTACAACGCTGTGTACTACTCCCTTCACAGAACAGCGCAAACTGTCTCTAACCAGAATAGATAGAGGAGCAAACGGACAAGGACATTAGAGTGTCTAGTTTGAGAAACAGACGCCTCACAAGTCCTCAATTGGCAACTTCATTAAATAGAACCCGCAAAACACTAGTCTCAACTTCAACAGTGAAGAGGCGACTCAGGGATGCGGACCTTCTAGGTCCTGGGGCTCTGTTCACAAACACAAACACACCCCACAAAGCCCCAAGACAGCAACACATGCAGAGGAGAATGAGGACAATTCCCACTAATTATAAAAAATAGCAATTAAATTCTACAACCACCTAAAAAGAAGGGATTCTCAAACCTTCCATAACAAAGTCCCCTCAGCCAGCTCGTACGAGGACTCTGTTCACTAACACAAACACACCCCACAGAGCCCCAGGACAGCAACACAATTAGACCCAACCAAACCGAGAGAAAACAAAACTTTGATTACTTGAAACACTGGAAATAATAAACAAAAAACAGAGCAAACTGGAATATTATTTGGCCATAAACAGCGAGCAGAACTTCTGACCACTGTGACTGACCCAAAATTAAGGAAAGCTTTGACTACAGTGCCTTGCAAATGTATTCACCCACCTTGGCATTTTTCCTATTTTGTTGCATTACAACCTGTAATTTAAATGGATTTTTATTTGGATTTCATGTAATGGACAAACACAAAATTGTCCAAATTGGTGAAGTGAAATGAAAAAATTAACTTTGTTCAAAGAATTCCATTTTCTTTTAAATAGAAATGTGGTGCGTGCTTATGTATTCACCCCCTTTGTTTGAAGCCCCTAAAAAAGATCTGGTGCAACCAATTACCTTCAAAAGTCACATAATTAGTTAAATAAAGTCCACCTGTATGCAATCTGTATGCAAAGTGTCACATGATCTATCACATGATCTCAGTATATATACACCTGTTCTGAAAGGCCCCAAAGTCTGCAACACCACCAAGCAAGCGCCACCGTGAAGACCAAGGAGCTCTCCAAACAGGTCAGGGACAAAGTTGTGGAGAAGGACAGATCAGGGTTGGGTTATAAAATAATATCCGAATCGTCTCACGTACCTGCGCCTCATGACACTCACCTGGACTCCATCCCCTCCTTGATTATCTTCCCTGTCACTCCCCTTGGTTCTTTCCTCAGGTGTTATTGACTCTGTTTTCATGTCAGTGCGTTGTGTTTTGTGTTTCTTTAATTTATTAAACACTCACTCCCTGATCTTGCGTCCCGACTCTCAGTGCACTCGTTACAGTAATGTTTACTGTCAATTTGATTGTTTATTTCACTTTTTGTATGTTGTCTATTCCATTTGCGTTGGCAATGTAAACACGTTTCCCATGCCAATAAAGTCCTTTTTGAATTGAATTGAGAGGGCGAGAGAGGTGTAAAACATGTAAATCGATTTGTTTATCCCTGCGTCTTTCTCTCTCTCTCTCTCTGATCCATCAGTGGGGGAGGGGTGTCTGTTCTGTGCAGCTGCATCTTGTTTCTTGTTCCAGGCTGGTAGGGTTGTTTTCTGTCATGTACAGGGGCTGACTCTGGGCCTATACGTTGGAGGATTTAGTGTGGCTAACAGGCGAATGGACTGCCTAGTAAACTATCTGTTGGGGTAAAATACGATCTTGATAGGTTTTCAAAAGGCACTTCAGACAAAAAGATTGCAATTTTGGAAAATAATGGAGTCATGAGTGCATAAGTTCCATGGCTAATATTCTTTACAATACGACAAACATAGGATGTGACTCCATGTCATCTTGTAACTGTACATCAGACATAGTGGTCATAAACGTTGATACTGTAAATTACATGGGTTTTAAAAATGTGGAAATGTGAAGTGCACATTTGGACTCATGGGTGTGTAGTCAAGGCGGTATTTATTATAATCCTCAATGTCTCACCTTCTCAGAACACATCAACGACTCTTGATCTCCTGTCTCTGTCTCTGTCTGTCTCTCTCTCTCTCTCTCTCTCGGATTACTTTATTGGCATGAAATACAATTAGTAGATATTGTCAAAGCTGTATAGTAGTACATCATTTTAATAATAATAGTAGATATAATTATGTATAAAAGTACAACACTACCGCTGTTGTATTGTGGAATCTTTGGTCGAAAATAAAGAATGACCAATGAATAAATAAACATGTACATGGATGGTGGTTACACTATGTATTACTAATATAAGTTATATATTTCAATTAATTAATGGTCATGTACCAATCATATACTTTACATATCTGGCAGTAATATTTGCGGTTTCTCCTTGACCCAGAATAATTCCCAGCTCTATGCTATTAGTAAAATGCACAGAAGATGAGAATCGAGTGAGAAATGTCTTTAAAAAAGTATTATCTTATTTGGGAGTATTTTCTCACAGTAAAGGAAAAAGTGTATCTCTGTCTCTACCTCACCTGTCCTGCAGTGACCACATAGACACTCATCTTTGCGTAGCCATATATTTTTTGTCTCCCTTTTTCTATAGCGAATTGGTGGTCGCTGCGCCTAAATTGGTTCAGGATCTGTCTTTGTTTTGTATCTCTTCCTCTGCCATCTCTCCCATCTCTCACTATCTTCTTTCTTACTCACAGACTCACAGCTTGGGAGATGAGCAGGCTGAGCTGTGTGTGTGCGTGTGTCTGTGTGTGAGACGACTTAGACTCGACAGGCTTCGTTGTGTTACATTCTCCTCCCACTCTAATCTGTTGACAGCCTCACGCCCCATCCACCCGCCTGTCCGCCTGCTCTGGGAAAATACAGAATTTCTGCAGTTCAATCTTTATTTTCCCCAACTATGATATTCAAATACGATATTTATTCATATGCCTCTACTCAGCAGAGAGGAGTTCAAATAAGTGGAGTTACACAAGTGGGACAGTGAATACTTGTAACTCAGAGAGAGAGAGACATTGCTGCCATAACTGGTTTTGCTTTCCTTCCATTTCTGAGGATGCAAAATCCAAAGAGTCCATTTTGACATTGCTGCAACTCGTAAACAGACTGAATGAAATACTATTGATATTCTAACTGATCGTTATAATACGCTGTTCCATATTGTTGTGTTTTGCCCCACCAACCAATCAACAGCAGCTCATTTTTAATCATAATGATCACCAGGGTAACCCTGATTCTAAAAGATGTGTCAATAAATACCATGGCAATGTAAGTTCCATCATACAGTATATCTGCCCAGAGGATATTTTGACAGCAGTCAGGATGGAATCATATAAATACCATTTTGATCTTGAACAGAATATTTTAGTTAATCTGTTTTTTCATGCTTACAAAGTATTGCGACCAGTGGTTAAATAGTAGTCTGGCAAACACCGAACTCTTGAAGTCCTCCTGACTTGTCTGGAATGACCTCTTTGATGTTGTTGCCACAATGAGTTGAAAATGAGGCGCGATGCTGTTACTGGATGGCTCTCCTCTGTCTTTCTCACTCAAACACCCACAGCCACACACAGTCCCTGTGCCGTCCCCTTCAATTACAACTGTTGGATTTTCAAATCCAGACAACGAGAGGTCTCAACCCACAAGAAAGAAAAAAAACTTTTGAGGAAACCAATCAAACACGTCACACGGGGGGAATATTGCATTAACAAACGGCCTCCTTTCCAGACCAGTGTGTCACTGCTCTCCCTGCACTGTGAGTCACGTGAGACGCGTCAGTCAAGCTAGTTAAATTGAGCCGGGCCGGCTCCTGCACCTTCAGTCAAAGAGCAAGCCAGGCAGGCCAAGCTCCAGCATCTTTGATTTGAAATGTCAACTTAATGACGCCGGAGGGGATGGCTGACGTTTTATGGGCTCCTAACCAACCGTGCTATTTTGTGGGGGTTTTTCACATTGTTTGTAACTTATTTTGTACATAATGTTGCTGCTACCGTCTCTTATGACCGAAAAGAGCTTCTCGATATCAGAACAGAGATTACTCACCTAGAACTGAACAAAGATTTTTTATTTAAATAGTCCGACACGAAGGATATACTGCTTCTCTGAGACCAAACCCAAATCTGAGACCAAAACCAAACCCAAGTCTTTTGTGTGAAGAAAATAAAAAAAATACAGTGGGCGGAGATCGGGGTGAGTGGGTAACACACCGTTTTTTTGGCCAACGTGCAATCATTGGAAAATAAACTGGATGATCTCTGATCCTACCAACGGAACATTCAAAACTGTAATATCTTATGTTTTACAGAGTCGTGGCTGAACGACGACACAGATAATATACAGTTGGCTGGGTGTTCATCGGCAGGACAGAACAGCGACGTCTGGTAACACAAGGGGTGGGGGAGTGTGTCTATATGTCAATAACAGTTGGTGTGCGATGGCTAATATTAAGGAAGTCTTGAGGTATTGCTCGCCTGAGGTAGAGTACCTTATGATAAGCTGTAGACCACACTATCTACCAAGAGAGTTTTCATCTATATTTTTCATAGATGCTGGCACTAAGACCGCACTCAACGAGCTGTATAAGGCCATACACTTAATCCAGAAGCGGTGCTCCTATTGGCCGGGGACGTAAATCCGTTTTAAATCCGTTTTACCTTCTACCAGCATGTCACTTTGGCAACCAGAGGGGAAACAATTCTGAACCACCTTTACTCCACACACAGAGACACAGACAAAGCTCTCCCTCGCCCTCCATTTGGCAAATCTGACCATAATTATATCCTCCTGATTCCTGCTTACAAGCAAAAACTAAAGCAGGAAGTACCAGTGACTCGCTCAATACGGAAGTGGTGAGATGACGCGGATGCTATGCTACACAGACTGGAATATGTTCCGGGATTCATCCAATGGCATTGAAGACTATACCACCTCAGTCACCGGCTTCAACATCATGTGCATCGACGATGTCATCTCCACAGTGACCGTACATACATATACCAACCAGAAGCCAAGGATTACAGGCAACATCCACACCGAGCTAAAGGCTAGATCTGACGCTTTCAAGGAGCGGGGCACTAAAAGAAATCCCGCTATGCCCTCAGTCGAACCATCAAAGAGGCAAATCGTCAATACAGGACTAAGATTGAATTCTACTACACCGGCTCTGACGCTCGTTGGATGTGGTAGGGGCGAGCTGCCCAGTTTTGCGAGCCTACCAGATGGGCTAAATGCCTTTTATGCTCACATCGAGGCAAGCAACACTGAAGCATGCATGAGAGCAACAGCTGTTCCAGACAACTGTGTGATCACGCAACCCGTAGCCGATGTGAGCATCGGCTGGTTCAACCTAACCCTAGCATTATTTCCACATCCTGGTTCAACCCTAACGTAGCTTTATGTCCGCATCCTGGTTCAACCCTAACCCTAGCCCTAGCTTTAGGTCCACATCCTGGTTCAACCTAACCCTAACCATAGTGTTATGTCCAGCATCCTAGTTCAATCTAACCCTAAACCTAGCTTTTTGTCCACGTCCTGGTTCAACCTAAACCTAGCAATATTTCCAAATCCTGGTTCAACCTAACCCTAGCATTATGTCCACATCCTGGTTCAACCTAACCCTAACCATAGCGTTATGTCCAGCATCCTGGTTCAATCTAAACCTAAACCTAGGTTTTTGTACACGTCCCGTTTCAACCTAACCCTAAACCTAGCATTATGTCCACATCCTGGTTCAACCCTAACCCTAACCCTAAATCTAGCTTTATGTCCACATCCTGGTTCAATCCTAACCCTAACCCTAGCTTTTTGTCCACATCCTGGTTCAACCCTAACCCTAACCCTTGCTTTTTGTCCACATCCTGGTTCAACCCTAACCCTAACCCTAGCTTTTTGTCCACATCCTGGTTCAACCCTAACCCTAAACCTAGCTTTATGTCCACATCCTGGTTCCATCCTAACCCTAAACCTAGCTTTTTGTCCACATCCTGGTTCAACCCTAACCCCAACCCTAAACCTAGTTTTTTGTCCACATCCTGGTTCAACCCTAACACTAGCTAGCGTTATGTCCACATTCTGGTTCAACGCTAAGCCTAGCTTTTATGTTTACATTCTGGTTCAACCCTAGCTTTTTGTCCACATCCTTGTTCAACCCTAACCCCAACCCTAAACCTAGTTTTTTGTCCACATCCTGGTTCAACCCTAACACTAGCTTTATGTCCACATCCTGCTTCAACCCTAACCCTAGCTTTATGTCCACATCCTGGTTCAACCCTAACCCTAGCTTTATGTCCACATCCTGCTTCAACCCTAACCCTAGCTTTATGTCCACATCCTGCTTCAACCCCTAAACCTAGCTTTATGTACACATCCTGGTTCAACCCTATCCTTAAACATAGCGTTATGTCCACATCCTGGTTCAACCCTATCCTTAAACCTAGCTTTATGTCCACATCCTGGTTCTATCCTAACCCTAAACCTAGCTTTATGTCCACATCCTGGTTCAACCCTAACCCTAATCCTAGCTTTATGTCCACATCCTGGTTCAACCTAACCCTAGCCCGGGCTTGATGTCCACATTCTTGTCCAACCTAACCCTAACCCTAGCTGTATGTCCACATCCTGGTTCAATGTAACCCTAACCATAGCAATATGTCCAGCATCCTGGTTCAATCTAACCCTAAACCTAGGTTTATGTCCACATCCTGGTTCCATCCTAACCCTAAACCTAGCTTTTTGTCCACATCCTGGTTCAACCCTAATCCCAACCCTAAACCTAGCTTTTTGTCCACATACTAGTTCAACCTAACCCTAGCCCGAGCTTGATGTCCACATTCTTGTTCAACCTAACCCTAACACTAGGTTTATGTCTACATCCTGGTTCAACCTAACCCTAACCCTAGCTTTATGTCTACATCCTGGTTCAACCTAACCCTAACCCTAGCTTTATGCCCACATCCTTGTTCAACCCTAACCCTAGCTTTTTGTCCACATCCTGGTTCAACCCTATCCTTAAACCTAGCTTTTTGTCCACATCCTGGTTCAACCTAACGCTGACACTAGCTTTATGTCTACATCCTGGTTCAACCTAACCCTAACCCTAGCTTTATGTCCACATCCTGGTTTGTGCGTTTCCTCTAGATGAGTGTCCTTGGGCAGGAAACTGAATTAGTAAATAAGAAGGGGAAAATGCAAGAGTACACTCACGTGTCTCACATACACACACACACACACACACACGCACGCACGCACGCACGCACGCACGCACGCACGCACGCACACACACACAATTCCCAAACGTACCCACACAAGGATTCCATCCTTATCGCGGAAGTATAGTGGAAGATTCACTTTCAAATGTAAAGGTAATTTCCGATGGAGTCGACATATGTAGCGTTTACCGCGAACGCAGTTCTGCAAACACGGAAACATTGTATTTAAATTTCAATCGAGTTATAACGGGGATCTTCCCCTATACTTCATCAATACGGATTGAATCCAGCCCAAAGTCACAGATACACTATGTAAATACACTATTACATTATTGTAGCACTATTCTCTAATACAGGGGTCTCCAACCTTTACAAGCAGGAGAGCAATTTTGTTTTATGCTACAAGCTACTAATCATTTTTGGGGAGCTTTCAAATAGGCACATTCTTCTCCCGCCATGCAACTCTTTCCCGGGTCCTTGGTGTAAAAGATATGTGTTTTCTGTCAATATACCTGGTCAAATAATGGTTCATAAAAAACTCTAGGGGGCCTCTTAAAATTATCTTTAGTATTTTCCGGGAATTCTTGTCACGCCCTGACCATAGAGAGCCTTTTATTCTCTATTTTGGTTAGGTCAGGGTGTGACTAGGGTGGGTGATCTAGTGTGTTGATTTCTATGTTGGCCTGGTATGGTTCCCAATCAGAGGCAGCTGTTTATCGTTGTCTCTGATTGGGGAATATATTTAGGCAGCCATTTCCCAACTGGTTTTTGTGGGATCTTGTTTCTGTGTAGTTGCCTGTGAGCACTGCTTGAGCTTCACGCATCGTTTATTCTTCTTTGTTGTTTTTGTGAGTTTCATTTGATTAAACATGTGGAACTCTACGTACGTTGGACCAGGAGCTTTATGTTAATGACAGTTTGCGATAAAGAACATGAAATAAATGCATGTTCTATCATTATTGATTAGCAAGCTACTTATAGGTGGACTGCAAGCTACTTATAGGTGGAATGCAAGCTACTTATAGGTGGACTGCAAGCTACTTATAGGTGGACTGCAAGCTACTGGTAGCTCACAATCTATCTGTTGGAGACCCCTGCTCTAATAACACACTATAAAATCAGTTTTAGGTCTTTATACCAGGCAGAATTATTGTGAAATGAATCCTCCTTGATTAATTTAGCCTCTATCCATTCAGACACAGTGCAGCAGACAGAGGTCAGACTGGAGACCTGAGACATGGTGGCATTTAGCACCATGCTGAGATGTCACTCTCATAACACCACAACACTCTGACCTTTGACCCGGATTCCTTAATGGTGATAGGCTGTGTGTGATGAGTGTGATGTAGGAACAGTAGAGAGGAGTCAAGTT